>NC_051280.1:33102244-33139744 GCF_015220745.1 Sebastes umbrosus | reverse complement strand
TGGTCTACTGTCCTGACAGTGGGAAAGTGCAAAAGCACAGACTGGTGAAGTTTGTGACCAAAACAGTTGCAGAGCGACAGACACAGACTGAGATGACACCTGATGAGGATGATTTTGAGGTGCAGAACAGAGCTAACCAGACCGGGCTGAACACTGATGTGAGTCCAGGACGGGGCCAGGTTCCAGTAATTGTGCCTGAGGTGAGCAGCCCAACACAGATAAGTGAGACTAACCATGAGTCTACAAGATAGCCTTCTAGAGAGAGGAAGAAGCCAGGTTATTTAAGTGAATATGTGTCATTTGTGTAATGTGTAACTTCATCTAACTCAAAGGAGTGGCTTGATGCGATGGACGATGAAATTCAATCGCTGAGAGAAAATGACACATTTACCTTAACCAACTAGCCTGAAGGTAAGAAAGCAGTGGGGGGTAGATGGGTGTATGCAATCAAGAACAATGTTGATGGATCTGACAGATACAAGGCACGATATGTAGCCAGAGGATACAGCCAAAAGATCGGTGTGGACTATGAGGAGACATTTTCTCCTACTGCTAACCTGACCAGTATCAGAGTGTTGATGCAAAAAGCTGCACAGGAAAACCTGGTTTGACATCAGATGGATGTCCAAACTGCCTATCTACATGCACCAATAGATTGTGAGATTTACATTTACCTTTTTCAGACATTGTTTAGTCTTTTTTTTTTTTCAAACTTTTTTTTTCCAGCATTTTTAAAACTTTTTTTAAGACACTTTTTTCAGACTTTTTCTTCAGACGTTTTTCAGACATTTCTTTGGACAATTTTTGGACCTTTTTTTCAAACATTTTTTAGACTTTTTATATTTTTTTGGACAAAAGCCCTCACACATTCACACATCTGGAGGTCAGAGGTCAAGGGACCCCTTTGAAAATGGCCATGACAGTTTTTCCTCGACAAGATGTAGTGTAAGTTTGGAGCGTTATTTAACCTCCTTCTCGACATGTTAGCATGAAAACGTACAAAAGGAGAAAATGAAATGCATGAATCTGAACACAAATGAGATCACTGAACAGAAGGAGATAAAAAAAGAAACTTGTGTCACAAGATAAAAGTTCTTTGAGGAACAGACAAAAGGTTTTAGGCTGCTGTGTGTGTTTTTATCCACGAGATGTCACTGTGGTTCTCATGGCGACCATCATCAGCATCATCAGCATCATGTGGATGATGTCACATGTTAGTCTGCTGATGAAGCTGCAAGATGTTGTCTGTCTTCAAACTGTTCAGAGTTATAGAACACAAATTAAAAAATAACTCAGAAAACATTAAATAAGCAAAAATAATTATTTTGAATGAAGAAAACTATACTTTATATAATTTTATTTTTTATTTTGCATATTGTTTTATGCTAAATGCAGTACCTGTGAGTGTTTCTGGACAATGTTTGTCATTGTTTTTTGTTGTTAATTGATCTCCATTTTTCATATTTATTTATTTATCTATCTATTTATTTATTTTTTATCTATTCCATTTTCATTTTTTCCATTTATTTATCTATTTTGTATTTTCCATTATTTTTATATTTATTTTTGATTTTTTAAATTTTTTTATGTTTATTTATTTATTAATTTTTCCTTTCAATTGTTATTTTTTATAGTTAATTATCTATCTGTTTATTTATTTTTTATATTTATTTATTTATGTATTTCTATATATTTTATTATACATAAGTAAGTACATATACTACATATACATACACATTACACAAAAATACCTGTGAGGGTTTATGGACAATATCTGTCATTGTTTTGTGATGTTAATTGATTTCCATTTATTTATTTATTTATTTATTTATTTATTTATTTATTTATTTTTTCCTTTGAATTTTTATTTTTTATATATGTATTTTTTATCAATTTATTTATTTGTTTATATTTATGTATGTATTTATATATTGTATTATACATAGGTAAGTACATATACTACATATACATTACACATAAGCACCAGTGAGAGTTTCTGGACAACATCTGTCATTGTGTTGTTAATTGATTTCCAATAATAAATATATTCATACATGTTCATAAAGCAGAATATTTGTCCACTCCCATGATGATAAGAGTATTAAATACTTGTCTAATCTCTCTTTAAGGTACATTTAGAAATGATAAAAATGCTTTTGATTAATGTGTGATTAATCGTGATTAAATATTTTAATTGATTGACAGCCGTAATAAAAAATAAAACAATGATTCAGTACTTTAGAATACAGACAAACCAAAGCAGGTTTATAGGCGAGTGACTTTAGCTTATTACTCTTAAACACTGAAAATGAAAGAAAGAAACAAAATAAAATATGTTTCCTTTCTAAACTATTCCACAATAAACTCCTGTAACTGTTCTAATCTTTATTTTTAGTACGTTAGTAGTAACTTTGCTTTTCCTTCTAGGACGAGTCAACATGTCTGCAGTTGTCAGACAGCAGCGTTATCTGTCCACCGCAGGGGCTGATGGGAGGTGTGAGGAGCCTTCAGGAACCACGTGGCCCTCGTCTGATCTCACAGCTCGTCCTTGTTTGGCCTCAGCTGCATCAGAGCGCCACTTCTCCCCAGGTTCACCAGAGGAAACACCACTGCACACAATGCTTTTCCTCCCAGCTGCTGCTCTGTGCTGTCTGTGTTCAGGTGAGTGTTTCCAGCCAATCAGGAGCCAACAAAGTCCACCTGTAACAAACACTGTCACACTCACCTTCATCTACCTGTCTGTCTCTCTACAGCGCTGGTTGCCATGGCAGCAGAGCTGATTCAGGATGATTTAACATTGACCAGGAGAGTTGGTGGGAATGTTTCCTTCAGCTGTCGAGGAACAAACCAGTGTGGTGATAATTATGTATACTGGTACCAGAAGGGAGACACAGAAACATTCACATTGATTCTTGATATTGATAAGACAAATGGTCAAATAGATTCAAGTTACAATCATCCTCAGAAAGATGATTTCTCAGCTGTTAATAAACAGAACGGCTGGGAGTTGGAGATCCAGAAGGTTAAACTCAATCATTCAGCCTCCTACTACTGCTCCTGTGCAGCTCTCCACAGTGATAAATGATGCCTGCAGCCTGTACAAAAACCATCAGAGGAACAGATGTCAAACAGTGGTTGTGACAGGAAGAGAGCAGTAAACCACAGCCCAGGTTCACATATTTCACCTCCATCTCAGCCACAGTCACACACACACTGAACTGAGGGATTCATTAGATTTGATATTCATTCATATTTCTATCAGATATTGCAGCAGGTTTATTGTTGTTCCACACAGTGAGGACAAACTAGTGGCACAGAGGCACAAGGATGAAATCATTTAAAGACATCAGACTAATAAATGGATCAAAACATCAACAGGTCCTTTTTGAAAAGCAGCGTCTGATTAAAAACATACATTAAAACAAAATGATCAAAATGATGAAGACAACAACAAGCTTCATCATTATGATGAAGATTCAAATCCTCTGCTTTGACCTGCTGCAGGAATAAAGTCCATTCCTCCTCACAATGCTGATCTGCTCTTAATGCAAACACTTCCTGTGTCTCCTTCACAATAAAAGCCTTCCAGACCAACTCTTTGTGCTCCAAATGAAAACAAGACTACAGTTCAACACACACTGGCTGTGTCACCAAGCGTCCTGTCATTTGATGCACAGACGTCATAAATCAAAGTAATGGACAATTTAAAATGTGACCTGATGATGGTGCTGGATAAAACCTGACCAAAGTCAGTGTTCTGTTAAGTGGAACTATAGTGAGGTTACGTTAGAGGATGTTACACGGACCTTCTATGTGTGAACACTTCCGGGTCATGATAATAAACGGACTATGTTACTACACCGTTGAGCCGACTCGCTGTCTACTTAATCTGCACTCTCACACACACAGTAACGTAACATGGTGTCAGGAGAAACACGGAAAAGCAGAGAAGAAGTAAAGAAAAACTAAACCTGAAGACCGACAGAGAATGGCCGGAGGTGCGGGGTTGCCACCGGGAGGGGACGGGAGCGCCACGGTGCAGCAGTTTGACTTCATCAATGCTAACGAATGGCCGAGATGGATGAAGCGCTATGAACGCTACAGAATAGCAACTGAACTGGACAAAAAATCACAGGAATTCCAAGTGAATGCTTTCATGTATGCTGCTGGAGACGACGCAGAAGATATCTTAAACGTGCTGCCGCTCACAGAGGAGCAGAAAAAGTCATACGATGCTGTTGCGCGGGCTTTTACGGCGCATTGCGCGAGCAAGCGGAACGTCATCTTTGAAAGAGCACGCTTCAACCGGAGGAGTCAAGAGCCGGGTGAGAGCGGGGAGGCTTTCATAACGGCGGTACGTACACTGGCGGAACACTGTGAGTTCAGAGCTCTGAGAGACCAGTTAGTCAGGGACCGAATTGTTGTCGGCATAAGAGATGCTAAGCTGTCGGAAAGCTTACAGCTAGACGCTGATCTGACATTGGGAAAGGCCATGACGAGAGGGAGGCAGAGTGCAGCGGTGAAAGAGCCACAGCCTGTGCTGCGGGGGACAGAGCAGACCACGGGACATGTTGAGGCTGTACACAAAAAGTACAATAAGGTACCAAGGACGGCGAAAGGAAAAACTGACACACCGTCATCAGGATGCAGCAGGTGTGGACAAATGAAAACACATTTCTGGAAAGACTGCCCTGCTCAGGATGCCGAGTGTAGGAAGTGTCATAAAAAAGGACACTTTGCAAAGAAATGCAGGTCAAGCGGCGGCGTCCACGACATCACAGACGCACAGACAGGGAGCAATGAGGAGGATTTTGCTTTCCTGGGAGAAATGTGCTCTGATGAGGAGGAGGAGTGGATGGAACTGTTGCAGCTGAACAGGGAAAATACTGTTTTTAAACTGGATACTGGAGCCACTGTTACAGCGATCCCAAGCAGCACCTACTCCATCAAAAGTCACGGGACACTGCAACCGCCAGGAAAAGTGCTGTATGGACCAGGAAATCACAAACTGGACGTTAAAGGACGTTTCAAAGGCAAGTTGAACTTTGAAAGTAAAACAACAGAACAGGACATTTATGTTGTTGTTGGGCTGTCCAAGCCATTACTGGGTCTTCCAGCATTAAAAGCTCTTGCCCTGATAAAGCGTGTCTGCACAGTGCAGGCCCAGCAGGAGGATTTTAAAGCGCAGTACCCCGCAGTGTTTTCCGGTTTGGGGAAATTAAAGGAGCCCTACAAGATTGAGCTGGAGCCAGGGGCGGTTCCATACGCTCTGTCATCGCCACGTCGGGTGCCCCTGCCCATGCGTGATAAAGTGAGAGCAGAACTGAATCGCATGGAGGACATGGGAGTGATCTCCAAAGTGACCCAACCTACACCATGGTGCGCTGGTATGGTTGTGGCACCGAAGGCGCAGCCAGGAAAGATACGGCTGTGTGTGGATCTAACACACCTGAACAAGTGGGTGCGGCGAGAGACACATACTCCCAGCAGTCGACCACACACTAGCCATGTTGGCTGGGGCGAAAGTCTTCACGAAGCTGGATGTCACTTCCGGCTTCTGGCAAATCCCCTTGTCAGAGGAGAGCTCGCTCCTCACAACATTCATCACCCCATCCGGACGCTACGCATTCAACCGACTGCCGTTCGGGATCTCATCGGCCCCAGAGCATTTCCAGCGTCGCATGTCACAGATGCTGGAGGGGTGCGAAGGAGTCGTGTGTCATGCGGACGACATCGTCGTGTACGGAGAGGACATGCAGCAACACAACGAGAGACTGCACCAGGTCCTGATGAGGTTGAGAAAAGAGGGACTCACGCTAAATGAAAAATGCGTGTTCGCCAAAGACAGCATCATGTTCTTGGGTCACCGTGTCACAGCAGATGGCGTGACACCCGATCCAGGCAAGGTTAAAGCTATTATGGAGATGCCTGAACCTACCGGGGTCGAAGGAGTAAGGAGAGTGATGGGGATGGCCAACTATCTGGGCAAGTTTCTACCCCACCTTGCATCATACACGCGACCAATCAAAGATCTGCTCAGTGAGAAAAATGAGTGGTGCTGGGAGGCGCCACAAAAAGAGTCATTTCAGAGACTGAAAAATGAACTGAGTTCACCACGAGTGCTAGCTCCATACTCACCGATAGCAGAGACATGCGTATCAGCTGATGCCTCGTCCTTTGGCTTAGGGGGTGTCCTGAATCAACGACAAACAGATGGGACATGGAGACCAATTGTGTTCATCTCCAGAGGTCTCTCTGAGGCTGAAAAACATTATGCACAGATCGAAAAAGAGGCTTTGGCAGCTACATGGGCATGTGAGCGCCTGTCACCCTATCTGCTGGGACTGCAGTTCCAACTAGAGACGGATCATAAGCCTCTAGTGCCACTGTTGAGTACAAAGGCACTAGATGAGCTCCCGCCCAGAGTGCTGAGGTTTCGACTGAGGCTGATGAAGTTCACCTTCGACATCGTGCATGTGCCCGGTAAACGCTTGATAACAGCGGACACGTTATCAAGAGCCCCGGTGAAACACATGTTCACACAAGATGAAAAAGACAATGAGGCAGAAGTCAAAGTGTTTGTGGACGCTGTCGTCCATAGCCTTCCTGCTACAGAGGCAAGATTAAAGGGAATCCAAGAGAAACAGGCAGCTGACCCTACATGTGCAAAGCTCATCGAGTACTGTCAGACTGAGTGGCCTGAGAAACACGCCCTTCCTCCAGAGCTGGGGCCATACTGGCCTGAAAGAGAAACCCTCACAGTGGCGGGAGAGCTGCTCCTCAGAGGTCAAAGAATCGTGATACCCCACAGCATGAGGCCAGAGATTCTTCGTGACCTTCATAGCGGCCACCAAGGTATAGTCAAGTGCAGAGCGAGAGCCCGCCAGTCCGTCTGGTGGCCGGGACTGTCTGTACACATCAGTCATCTGGTGGAACACTGCAGCCCATGTTCACAGCACAGAGCAGAGCACAGAGAGCCTCTGCTTACAACTCCGGTGCAAGCTAGACCCTGGCAAAGAGTGGGTACAGACTTATTCTTCTGGGAGAAAAAGACTTATCTCCTAGTAGTGGATTACTTTTCACGCTACATTGAAGTAGCCCACCTCAACGTCGCCACTGCCAACACAGTTATTGCAGCCCTGAAAGAGGCGTTCAGCCGCCACGGTATACCAGAGACAGTTATGTCAGATAACGGACCGCAATACAGCTGCGAACTATTCAAAGACTTTGCCACTGAGTATGGGTTTACACACGTCACAAGCAGCCCGAGGTATCCACAAGCGAACGGAGAAGCCGAGCGTGCTGTGGTGACTATTAAAAGTCTGTGGAAAGGAGGAGAGGAGAAGCTAAAAGCTTTGATGACATACCGCGCAACACCTCTTGAGTGCGGTTACTCCCCTGCACAACTCCTCATGGGGAGACAGCTGCGTACCACCATACCACAGCTCCCAGCGAGTCTTCATCCCCGCTGGCCGAATATCAGAGGGTTCAGGAAGTCAGAGAAGCGCGCAAAGGAGAACCAACGACGCAACTACAACCTGCGGCACAGAGCCCGCCCTCTGCCACCACTGCAGGCTGGCCAAAATGTATGGCTGGCAAAAGAGAAAAGACCAGGGACAGTTGTTCAACATGCCACAACACCCAGATCTTATATTATTGACACTGATGAAGGACAGGTCAGGAGAAACCGCACACAGGTTCGCACAGTAAACCATCCAGAAGTGCAGTCAACACCACCTGATACACCTGTCACACCCTCAGAGCCAGTTAACACAGAGACACACACTCAAGAGACAAACACACCATACGTGACTAGCTCAGGCCGAGTGTCACGCCCACCTGTGCGTATGGACTTGTAAGTGAGTTACTGGGTGGGGGAAAAGAAAAGGGAAAATTGTTGGAAATAAATGTTTTCTATTTTCTGTTTAGGAATGTTAGAAAAATGTTTATTAATGTTAGAAAAATGTAATAAGACATTTTAGGTGTTTCAGAGGTCAATGTCTGAGTTCAGTGCTAGGATACCTGTAAGAGGATGTTATTACAGCAGAGTTGAAGATGTTAAAAGAGGGTGGTGTTCTTACTTAAAAGGGGAGGTGTTCTGTTAAGTGGAACTATAGTGAGGTTACGTTAGAGGATGTTACACGGACCTTCTATGTGTGAACACTTCCGGGTCATGATAATAAACGGACTACGTTACTACACTGTTGAGCCGACTCGCTGTCTACTTAATCTGCACTCTCACACACACAGTAACGTAACAGTCAGTAGGATTCATCCTCTGAGGAACATGAACGTGTGAACCAACGATCCACGGAGACACTCTGCTAGTGTGTCTAAAAAGACAATAAAAGAAGAGACAGTCATGTTAATGTGAGATTAGATTTATTTTTGTAAAGACATTTTATACAGTGTACATATTGTATTCTGTTCTTTAAGTTAGAGATGGAGCTATATGGTTTGGCGCACCTGGCGTGCTTGTGGGAGGAGTGATGGTTAAGATTGGCGGAGGGATATGAAGTGATGTGGCCACCTTTTGAGTGGTCCTACGCTGAGTTGGGTGATTAAATGTGGATCCTGTTGAATAGACCAAGCTCTCCCCGTGCTCTTGTTCTACCCACAGCCCTACAGGAGTTTAATTAAGTTATAGGTAAGGTTATAGTTAAGGTAGTGAAAAGCCTGCCTTACACTGGTGGCAGCGGGTTTGTGGACTGCTTTCAGCAGAGTTTTGAGTTTTGCCGGGGACTAACGAGCGGACGGCCTGTAGACGACAGCGCCATTTTTTTCCCTCTCCCTCCTCACCGTGGACTGCTCCTGATTCAAGCTAACGCTGATGTAGTGACTCGGTCAGTGTGCTGGTGGAATAAAACTAACTTTTTTTTTGGACATTAAATCATCAAGATAACAACAAAGGAAGATATAAGTGAGTAACAGAGACTGGCAACGTGGACGTAACTTTTTCTGCTCTCCTCGTGGAGTTTCACGCTGCCTCATGTGGAGTGCTGCTTGTGAACTTCTCTGCGTGGGACGGTCGCATGGTAAAGTTGTTGACGTGTTACTCTGGATGCTACAACGTCAAAGTAGACTGGCCTAGCTCACCAAAGCTAAGACTGTTAAGCTACATGTGCCTGTTCTGAACTTTCACTACACTTTTAAGAGCCGTGGCCAGGTCAGTTTAAACAGTGATCGCTGTAATTAACCATGACCAGTCACAGTGACGTTTGGAACCAACTGCCCTTCCCTCCCGGCTCTAACCATGTTATGCCACAGTACTGTAAGGGGGATTTTCCTCATGCTTTTATGGGAGATGGAAAGGAGGATTTTTCAAAATGGTGCAGACGTTTTGAAGTGACTGTGGAGGCTACTCTTGATTATGATGATGAAGACAGTTTGGCTAAGCTGCTACCTACACGCCTTGGTGGTGCTGCTTTTAGCTACTGGGATAGCCTACCTGATGCAACAAAATCTGACTACACTGCAGTTAAAGAAAAACTGAAAGCTGTTTTTGGACAGACTGCTTATCTGTCTACATTTCAAAGTTACGTCAATGCACGCACTCGCCTGCCTGGTGAGGCTCTTCCAGTATTTGCTGCTGAAATTTGCAGACTAGTGGAGGAAGCTTTTCCCACATATGGACAAAATGCTAAAGATGGAGAAAAATTCAGACGCTTCATCTCTGGAATTGAGCCATATCTTCAGCTGCGTTGTCATGAGCATGGTGTGAAGACACTGGAAACTGCTCTTCAGTTTGCACTACAGATTGAGACTGCCCATCATGCTAGCAGGGTGTTTTCATCTACAAACACTCTGCCATGTTTTTCTCAGGCATCTGGCGCATCTCCTGCCCATCCCTTAACACCCACTCACCTTTCTGCATCTTCCACTTCCCTCGGTGTTCACTCTGCCACCTCAGATGATCTTCGTAAAATGCAGAGAACACTGGATACACTTTCAGAAAGAGTTGAGCAGCTACAGCTAGAGGTGCAACGCCAGCGACATGATACACGACGCGGCTCATCTGACTACAGATCTCACCAGCGGAGCCCCACTCCTGATGGTGGACGAGGCCGCAGCCATTACTATTCCTCAGACAAAAACACCTACAGAGACTCTTCCTATGACCGATACTCAGCTCGTGATCGCTCCTACAGACCTTCAAGGTATGAAAGAGACAGGTATGGCAGACGGGATTCCCACAATCGTTCTGGATCATCTGAGCGCCATGCACGTGGCTACAGCCCATCACCTAGGGACTACACAGAGCGTGGCCGCTCTCCCGAACGCCGTGAGGACAGACATCCCTCTCATCGCTCTCATCACTCTCCAAGTCCTTGACATGTACGCTTCCATTCTCCTTCTCACACCAACCAGGTAAACTACAAGAAGTTGACAATGGGGGCCAATTGCCAGCTACTGACGTTACCCAGGCCCATGAAGACAGTAATGACCCGCCTACTGACTTTACAGGAGACAGTTTATCTGGGATTGATGTGTCGAAAAGATATGTGTCAGTTGTGATTGAGGACACTGTTGTGCATGCTTTTGTTGACACTGGAGCGGATATTTCAGTCATCAGTGAAGATTTTAGGATGTCTACACCTTCTCTCCACAAAAAGCCCATTATGAAACAGTTTGTTCCTCTCACTAGTGTCACAGGTGACCCTTTGGACTCAGTTGGCTCAATATCAGTCAATTTAAGTATTGCTCACAAGCCAATGATACATGCCCTTCAAGTTGTCAGAAACTGTACTAAACCACTGATTTTAGGCTGGGATTTTCTGGTTGCTAACGGCATTATTGTAAATACTCGCAACATGGCTCTCATTGTAGATGACAAAGTAGTGCCACTGGTTAGCCCACACCAGTATGTCCCTAAACTGACTAATGTTACAGTATCTTCTACAGTTACAGTTCCAGCCATGTCAGAGATGGTCATCACTGCTAAACTAGATGTACCACTTAAAGGCCTAGTACCTCATGACTATGCAGGTGTGTTTGAGCCACACTACACTGATCATTCATCTGCTGGTTTTGCATGGACTGTGGCAAAAGCTGAACAAGATTCCATCTATGTGAAAGTAGCTAATCCTTCTAGTGAGAAAGTCATGTTACATTGCGACACTCAGATAGGAACTTTTCATGCCACATCTGGCAGCAACAACGATGAATACAATGTGATGGAAAGTTCTGTCTGTAATATCAACATTCAGATGCCTTTGATCTCCAAGCCATCTGTACTGCCTGATATGTCAAACCCCGACCTTACAAGTGCACAACATAAGACACTGACAGACACTTTGACCTCATTCTCTGATGTGTTCAGTCAACACTCACATGACTTTGGAAGAACAGACCTGGTCACGCACAAAATCGTAACCAGCTCTGACACTCCCATCTCACAAAGAGCCTATCGTACCTCTCCTTCCATGAAAGCAGAAATCCAACGTCAGGTGGAGGAGCTTAAAGCTCAGGATGTCATTGAGGACAGTACGAGCCCTTGGGCCAGCCCAGTAGTCATGGTGAAAAAGAAAGATGGCACGTACAGATTTTGTGTCGATTTCAGAAAACTGAACTCAGTTACCATCACTGATGCACATCCTCTCCCGAGAGTTGATGATAGTTTGGATGCACTGTCTGGCTCTCAGTTTTTCTCCACCATGGACATGTCAAGTGGATACTGGCAAGTTGAAATGCATCCTGCAGACAGACCTAAAACAGCATTTACAACAAGTGATGGTCTCTACCAATTTAAAGTGATGCCCATGGGTCTGAAAAACTCACCACCAACTTTTCAGAGACTAATGGAGCTTGTTTTGAGAGGTCTCCACTGGACGACATGTGTCATTTACCTTGATGACATCATTTGTATGGGACGAAATTTTGATGATCATCTTCAAAACCTGACTGAGATTCTCACACGATTCAGACAAGCGGGTTTAAAACTAAATCCAAAGAAATGTGACTTTTGCAAATCTGCTGTTAAATACATGGGACACATTGTTTCACGTGATGGACTGGCACTGGACCCAGTCAACAGCCACCGTAAAAGTGAGTGGCCTGTTCCAAGATCACCCACTGAGGTAAGAGCTTTTCTGGGATTGTGCTCTTATTACAGACGTTTTGTGCACAAGTATGCATTCATTGCTCTTCCTCTTCATAGACTCACACAAAAACATGTGCCCTTTGAATGGACAGAGGAATGTTCAGCTGCATTTCAGACATTAAAAGATGCACTCATCTCCCCTCCAATAATGGCTTTTCCAAACTTTCATCAGCCATTCATTCTCAGTACAGATGCATCTAACTATGCAGTTGGCTCAGTGCTCTCTCAGGTTCAAAATGGACAAGAACGGGTTATAGCATATGCAAGTCATGTTCTGACCCGCACGGAAAAGAAATGGTCCACATATGACAAAGAACTCTGGGCCATTGTCTGGTCTGTCAGACACTTCAGACACTACTTGAGTTGTAATCCATTTACAATCATCACTGATCATCGTCCACTCCTCAGTCTACGGAAACTGGATGTCACACTCGACCCCACAGGACGACGAGGTCGCTGGGCTTTGGAGTTGGATCCTTATCAATGGACAATAATACACAAAGAAGGAAAGAAACACACAAACGCTGATGCAATGTCACGGATTCCCCTCTCACAACAGGACCCAGTGGTTCCGGAGGAAACAACGCCTCCCTCCCAGGATAACCACTCCTCTCCTGTCGAAATGAAAACGTCACCTCCACTTCCACAGTTGCACAATTTGCCTGTGCAACCTCCTGCTGTCTCTACCACAACAGCTCAGGTGTGCTCTTCAGTAAAAGTCACTGCTGTTGTTCAAACAAATGAGGGTATTGAAATGTTGCAACACACACTTTCTACTCAAGGAAATGACATTTTATCCAAACAACTTTCTGACCCCATTCTCTCTGAAGTGTACACATGGGTACAGAAAAACAAACGACCATACCTCAGACATGTAAAAGGGAAAATTCTGAGAAAACTCTGGTGGCAGTTCCCTAAACTTGTGCTGTGTAATGACTTACTCTGTCGAGAGGCTCACATTGCACCAGGACAGCCAGTTGTGAATGAAGTGCTGATTCCCACCTCACTAATCACAGAGACAATGAACATTCTCCATGGTAATCCCAGTTCTGGTCATTACAGTGCTGATCGCACATTCAAGAAAGCCCTAACTATGTGCTATTGGCCAACCATGAGGTCTGATATTGATAACTTTTGTGATACGTGTCATACATGTGAAGCTTACAGAAAACCTGTACCACAACACAGAGCTCCTCTGCAATCCATACAAGCAGAAAAACCTTTCCAGTTTGTGTGCA
Organism: Sebastes umbrosus; assembly: GCF_015220745.1. Lineage (NCBI taxonomy): Eukaryota > Metazoa > Chordata > Actinopteri > Perciformes > Sebastidae > Sebastes > Sebastes umbrosus. The sequence goes on along the minus strand of NC_051280.1, from coordinate 33,126,406 downwards.
CAGATATTACTGAGCTCCCACTCACATCACATGGACATAAGTATGTGCTTGTAGTACAAGATCATTTTACAAAGTATGTTAATGCTTTTCCTATGTCAGATCAGAAAGCTGCTACTGTAGCACAACTACTTTGTGAGAGATACATTCCTGAACATGGAGTTCCAGAAGAACTATTTTCAGATCAGGGACGACAATATGAATCTGAAATCATTCAAACAATATGTCAGAGACTGAACATCAAAAAGAAAAGAACCTCACCATATCACCCCCGTGGAAATGGGATGGTTGAGAGATTTAACCGAACTCTGAAACAACAGTTGGCTAAACTCATTCATCAGCACGGAGGTGAATGGGACCATTATTTGCCAGCAGTGGTTCTCTCCTTTAACTCAACTCCACATTCTAGCACTGGATACTCACCTTATTTCCTTGCTCATGGCAGAGATCCCCGTGTTCCGGCTAATGTGGCTCTTTCGACGCCAGTGGAATCACAGACTCCACAGAACCACAGTTCAGAACTGGTGAAACGGCTTGACACCGTTTTTCAAGCTGTTCGCTCTCATCGCGAGGACCAGAGACTCAAGCGTGAGTACTACTTCAACAAGCATGTCAAGTTTAAACCTTATAAATGTGGAGATCTGGTCTGGATGGACGATCCCACTACACAGAGAAAGAAACTTGACCCTAACTGGACTGGACAATACAAAGTTGTCTCGTCAAATAACGAGGGACTTGTATACAAACTCTTGGATTTGAAACGTTCTCAAGCTGGATCAAAAGTAATTCACTATGATCGATTGAAGCCTTATCGGTCCACTTGGGAGACATCTTCAGCGCCAGTGAACCTACCTGTGCCTCAGCTACCTATGGACACTCTCCCGAGGTATACGTCATTGTCTGGTTCGCTCCCCATATACCCTGGACCATCTGACACTGGTCAGGCTTCTGCTCCTGCCTGCCTCTCTGTTCCCCTGCTGCGGAGACCTTCAGGACGGGTGTCACAAGTCCACCCGAAACAGAACCAAAGGACTGACACCGCTCCAGCAGTGCCTGTTGGGACACGGACCGGTGACCCATCAACGACACGTTCTGGACGGGTTGTTCGGAGACCCCAGCGGCTCTTGCTGTGAGCAATCTCTCTCCCACTCAAATGACAGATATGGACTGATTGTGAACATTTATTGGGACACTAGACATTTATTTCCTGATTATTGAGGGTTTGCAAGCAACATTTTCAGATAATCAGTGTTTGACAAAAACAAAAGAAAGCAAATAAAGGTACTAAAAGAAAAAAAAAAGAAAACCTGAAACAAATGTGAAAAAAAAGAAAGTTACTTTCCTGTATGTTATTGAAGTTTGTTAAAATGTCAAAAGGTGCTACATGTTTTATGGTTAAATGGTTTAGATATTTCACAGTTTTGGAAGTACAAATATTGCAGGATTTTTGTATATCTATAATGTCTAGTATTTTGATAACATATGGTAGTGTGTCAGGCATTCATAACAGAATTGTTATTGAATAGGTATTTCCATTCATCTGGTTATATGATGTGTTATTGTTGATGTGTTATTGTTTCCATATTCACTCAGCAGTTACAAGGTACTGATTGTCTCCTCTTTGTTTCAGTTTTAAGACTAGATTTATTTTTTCTTAAACTCAGAAATGAGGACATTTCATCTGAAGAGGGGGAAGAATGTAAGATTAGATTTATTTTTGTAAAGACATTTTATACAGTGTACATATTGTATTCTGTTCTTTAAGTTAGAGATGGATCTATATGGTTTGGCGCACCTGGCGTGCTTGTGGGAGGAGTGATGGTTAAGATTGGCGGAGGGATATGAAGTGAGGTGCCACCTTTTGAGTGGTCCTACGCTGAGTTGGGTGATTAAATGTGGATCCTGTTGAACAGACCGAGCTCTCCCCGTGCTCTTGTTCTACCCACAGCCCTACAGGAGTTTAATTAAGTTATAGGTAAGGTTATGGTTAAGGTAGTGAAAAGCCTGCCTTACATTAATATGAACATTAGAGGAACACATCATGGAGCTGAAATATCATTCTGCTTCATCATTTGGACTCGTTCACCTCAGCTGACACGCTCAACAGCAGACAGGTTTTTGTATTACTCTGTTTCACTGTGGGAAGATACAACATCTTTGGCTCTGGAACTAAACTTCATGTAACAGGTAAGAACAAACATTCATCTTCCTTCAGTTGTTTTATTGAACAAGTTGAAAATGTGTTTTAATGAGTTAGTTTTTTCATCATTAGTAGTGAGTTCTTGCAGCCATGCAGCTGTTGTTACATTAAAAAGGTTCATAATTGCTGAAACGATGTTTAAATCTCACTGAACAACTCAAGTTATTCTTTATTTCTGCAGATTAAACTGATTTATAGAGAAAAAGGTTGAAATATAAAAAGCGAATAACTTTAAATATGTTGTATAGAAAATTAATAAATCATCTTTAAATGAATAAATATACCTCATGTAGTACAAAATAAATGGTGGTAAATACTATGTATTATATTATATTATATTATATTATATTATTGTTTAACATTTGATCTAACGTATGACGGTAGTCGTGTATAAAAGCTAAAATTGTTATGAAAAACATTAAAAACTATTGATGTATTTGTGCTTCTTTAGTAATTAGAGTAAAGTATATGATGGTAAATATTTTATATGTTATATATATTATAATAGTTAAATTTACAATTGTAATTTATATGAAGATAAATGTTAAATTAATTATAATATGTGTATTTGGGTAAGGAATGGAAAATTGTTTTTCTCTTTTAGAGTTAATACAATTAACTAATATTATGTTATATTATACTATATTATATTATATTACTTGTCTATTTCCCCATGGGGATAAATAAGATATTAGATAATAAGACATATAAATATATATGTAATAGATATTGAAATTTTTAAAATTACCACTTAATTTTACTTGGAGGGGAAATACAAAATGTATTTAAAAAGTTAAGTTAACATTGTTATGAAAAAAGTAATAATTAAATTATTGATGTACTGATTTATTTCTTTAGTAATTACAGTGATGTATATGGTGGTATATAATTTATTATAAAATGTGTATTCAGTAAACGTGAAAGGAATAAAACCTGTTCCTCTTTATTCAAAATAATATTCTCATCTCCTATTATCTAATATTATATTATATATTATAATATAATATTATATTATATTATAATAAATTATATTATATCATATTATATTATATCATATTATATTATATCATATTATATTATATTATATTATGTCATATCATATTATATCATATTATATTATATTGTATTATATTATATTATATTATATTATATAAATTCACCAGGGGGATCAATAAGGTTTTATCTTATTTTAAATAGCAGTTTTTATTCACATGTCACATATCTTAACACGACATTGTAGTTGTGTATAAAAGTTAAACAAAAAAAAATATTGATGCATTTATAGTTTTGTTTAGCAATTAGAGTAAACTATACAGTGTTAAATATTTTACATGTTTTATGTATTGTAATCTTTAAAATGACACTTGACTCTATTTCATGTGAAGGAAAATATGTATATGTGTGTATGATATTACACACTATTTAATATGTGTCAGGAAATGTATCTTGAAAAACAAATAACTTTAAATATGTTGTATAGAAAATTAATAAATCATTTTTAAATGGCAAAATATACCTCGTAGTAAAAAGTAAATGGTGGTAAATACTATGTATTATATTATATCAAATTATATTATATTATATTATATTATATTACTGTTTAACATTTGATGTATCCTAAAATATCATTGTAGTTTTGTATAAAAATTTAAAATGTTATGAAAAATGTTAAAATCTATAAACGTACGTATTTTTGTGTCTTTAGAAATTAGAATAAAGAATATGATGGTAAATATGTTATATGGTCTATATTATAATAGTTAAATTAATAATTGTGTTTTATGTGAAGATAAATGTTTAATTTATTATAATATGTGTATTAAGTTAATGAGAAATGAAAGGAAAATTGTTTTCCTAATTCTTTCTTTTAATATCATCAAATCCTGTTATATTATATTATATTATATTATATTACATGTCAATTTCATAATATATATATACTATGAAAATTATATTACATTTATTAACTATTTATATTATTTTATACTAATTTATACTAAAATTATACGTATTATAATCTTAAAAATTACAACTCTATTTCACTTGAATTTGAATCTATAATTTATTTTAAAAGTTCAGTTAAATTTGTTATGAAGAAAGTAATTAAATTATTGATGTACTGATTTATTTCTTAAACCATTACAGTGATGTATATGGTGGTAGTAATAAGTAATTTATTATAATATGTGTATTAAGTTATTACATTATATTTAAATTTCCCCAGGGGGATCAATAAGGTTTTATCTTATTTTAAATAGTATTTTGTATTCACATGTCATATATCTTAACACGTCATTGTAGTTGTGTATAAAAGTTACAAATATATTTAAAAAACACTATGGATGTATTTATAGGTTAATTGCTATACTATACAGTGGTAAAATATATACAGTATTATGATCTATGTATTGTAATCTATAAAATGTCACTTGACTCTATTCTATGTGAAGGTAAATATGTAATTAATTATATGTATATTAACTCTAATATAGGAAATCAAATTTCAAAATATTGTGAAATTATAGTGAATGAAGTTTGTACATAGAAATGAAGAATTATTAAATAAATAATGTTCTTTTGTCCCCATATAACCCATCAGAGCCGGCCCGCAGCATAGGTGGTATAGCTGAATGCTGGGTCTCCATTTATCCAGAGGGGAGCCCCGATTGAGGGAAGACAAAATAAATCTAAATTTATAACTTTTACTATTTATTACTAATATTATTGTAATACTATTATTTCAAAACATAACAAAAAGCCCACAACATCATCAGTACATAGTGTATTAAATAGGCTGTATTTTCTGGGTGGCCCGCAGCATCACCCCCCATCATTTTGAGCTACACAGTTTTTCTTGAGTGTGATCTGCATCGCTTAATGTCAAAACATGAAGCTCTGTAGTTTCTGTGTGAGTGTATGAACACAATGGTTGGTGGTGGAATGGGCTGCGATGCGAGAGGCACCGGCTGATCTCTTTCCTATGGCACCAGATTGGTCAGGACCGGCTCTGTAACCCATGCTGCCATTAGATGCTGAGTGTGTTCCATATGAAGCTGAATACAGTAGACTGTATGTAGTGAACTCTGAGTAGTTTAGTGATCACAGTCCATGTAGTTTCCAGGATCACACTGAATGCAGTGCAGTGCTGTAAGCTGACTGTGTCAATGTGTGTCTGTGCTGCTTGTTGCTGCTGTCAACCTTCAGATGAGCCGGTAGTGAAGCCCGTGGTGAGCGTGTACCCAGCAGCATCCAGAGCCCACCTGGAGGGGAAGAGCTCCCTGCTGTGTCTGGCCTCAGCCATGTTTCCTCCTCTGGTCCAGTTCTCCTGGAAAAGACGAAAGGACAACGGTCCTCTGGAGGAGCTGCCCCCTGCTGAGGGAGAGCAGCTGGAGCTCAGAGAGCCGGGACGCACCGCCGCCATCTTGCTGATCCGTCAGCCAGAGAACAGCACGTATAAATACCGCTGCTCCGTCCACCACGAGGGGGGCACAGTGGAGGCCCCAGCAGAACAAGGTAATGAAGGCTCGCTGACTGTGTTCAGCAGTGATTCAGCTTCATGTGGAGACGCTGTCAAAGAGAGCAGAGGAGCAGAGGACTGACATTTCTCACTGCAACTCCAAACATGTCACTCCTTTTGTGTTTCAGAGGTTCCAGCTCCAGCAGCCTCCTGTCCTCCAGAGAGAGAGCCAGCACACCTGCCAGCTCTGCAGCAAGCTGACTGTAAGATCACCTGCTGCCTCTCCTTCAACCACCATGTTTCCTTCAGCACTTCACCTTTTATTTTCAATGCTATCATTTAAAGTGTCTGTGTGTCTGTCTGTGTGTGTCAGTGTCCTTCCAGTCTCAGTGCAAGGTGAAGCTGCTCTGTGTGCTGTACACAGTGCTGATAGTGAAGAGTCTGGTGTACTGCTGTGGACTCTCTCTGCTGATGATCCTCAGAAACAAGGGACCGTCCACCAACTGCACACATGCTGACTGACTGGCCTTTTCTCACCATCAAATCTCATCAATTCATCTCATTCATCACTTTGATCACTATTCACAAATATCAATGATGACGTTGAGGCGACCCCTGCTGTCGCCTATATAGTAGGGTTCCTGTTAACCTGCCATTAGGGCCTTCTGGGAACACCTGGGCCCAGTGTTCCCAGCCTATAAAGCCTAGGCTCATGACTCATTCTCTCTCTCTCTTTCCCCGCAGACACCATCGCTGGGCATGTGGCGGCCTTAGCTTCTCCTTGGTTAATCTTTTGCTTGTTTTATACATTTTACAACATGCACACACCATTTATATTCTCAATGCACACCTTACACTACTGATACTACTGATATTCACACTCCATACCTTTTGATCCTTTTGTTCTGCATAATTTACTCAACTTTTGTTAAGTAGATTAATTGATTTTATCGTCACCACGGTGTGTCTTCCTATTTGTCATGGCCTTGAGAGCAACAAATTGGGGGCTCGTCCGGGATTTGAACCCGGGACCTCTTGCATATTGTAAAATCTTTTCATGGAGGTTAGATACTGTCATCCTAAACATATAAATACACGCACACACACACACACACTCACACACAAACATATTTGCAGTTCCTCAGTATAAATTCTGTGTAGTGTTATTTTGATGCTGTTTATTTCCACTTTTAATTGTGACTTGTATAATAATAAAACATTAAGATGAATCATTAGCTGTCTGGTAGATATTTGATTGTTTACAGTGTTTTTCTGTTCTTGTGTTTCTTTTTAATACATTATACAGAGTCAGATTTGTCAAATTCATTCAGTGTAACATTCTCAATAAAGTTTCTGTGTATTATAAACATACTTGTGTTTATGTCTAAATCCTTTGACCCTTAACTTGTGATCTCACTAGTGGTGACTTTGTGGAGCATTTGGAGTTTTTGCGTTCAAGTGTGGACGGATATATTTAGTAAAACAAAGGTCATGTGGACAGATTGTTTTAAATTTAATTTTTAAAAACTCCGGTTACTTCGTATCTGTGTGGACGTGTAAAACGGAGCGTTTGGGAAATGATGGCATCCTCTCCTCATTTGGCGCCCATTGCTGCTTTGTGTAATGAGCGGCGGACTACCGGCTTTTTTAACGTTTTGTTAGCACTGCTCGGACTAATTACTACTTTACATCTGAAACATGTTCCAGTCACAAGAGGCCAAAGCAGGAACACATTAAACATGTGGAGGCTGAATGGGGATTGAAGGAGAGGTTTGGAGCACTCAGAAGGGAGATGGACATAAACCTGAATGACCTCCCTTATTGTTTATTGTTTATTTATTTTGCACAAATTAAGACAACATAAACATAACACATAAATAAATAAATAATATACAGTGAAGGAAGAGGCAGAAAACCCACTGGGTTTATCTGAAGACTTCACCTAGAGACAAGGTTAATATATGACTACATAATAGTGATGACAAACAATTAGAACATGATATATATATAATAACAACAATAACAATAAACATATAAAAAAAAAGAAATGTGCGTGATGTGTGTAAGTGTATGGTTTGTGTTTGTGAGGGAGATATTGGTTTAAACATCCATATTGACTTCTGGACAATAGAAATCAAACATCACACTATGAGTGTGGTGATACATGGACAACATGGAGAAAAGCAATTACAAAACAGTAATTAAATGACCCTCTAAGCATCTTTTGAAACATATAATAGATGAACAGTTTGTTGATAAATGTGAAAAGCTACTTCATAATTTGGTTCCTCTAAATCTTATCAAAAACTGACCTCTACTAGTGAGGAATTTAGGAGGATGAAGATCTAGAGACTGACGGGTTGAGTAAGAATGGACCTGAGAATTTGCTCTGAAACAACTGCTCAGGAATATTCCCACCAGAAAGTATCTTATAAATAAAAACACTTATGTGAGAAATATTGATGTGATAAATAGTTAGAATGTGGAGTTTGTGAAATAGAGGAGCAGAGGAGATGTGTGACTCTGATCGAGTTGTAATCCTCACAAAACATTTTTGGAGGAATAAATTAGACTGTGATAAAGAGTAAGGAGACAGTTTGTGGTGACAAGAGGACTAACCCTTCTTATTATACCAATAGATTTATTTATTTTTCTACTAACCCAGTCAATCTGTTCTCTCCAACTCGAGCTCTCATCAACAATCAATCACAGGAAGTTGGTAGTTTACTCTTGAGACATCTCAACAGACTCAATGTTAGATAAATCCTTAGAGTAAGCCTCCTTTCCTCATTTATCATGTAAAGAGACAGTTGATGACAGCAGAGTGATGACAGGAATCTCCCCCACCAACAATGACTGTTATCACACTGACTGTAATGAAGCTGAAGGAAAGGGAGAGAGAAGGGTGCTAACTAAACCCCTTGACCCTTAACTTGTGATCTCACTGGTGTGACTTTGTGGAGCATTTGGAGTTGTTTTTGCGTTCCAGTGTGGACGGAGATATTTAGTAAAACGAAGGTCATGTGGACAGATTGTTTTAAACGGAGAGGATCAGTTCTTAGAAACATCTGTATAGGTGTAGACAGGGCCCAAAGCTGAGACTGAGAGTACTGAGCGCTGAAATCAAGCTGTAGTTCCTGGAATGATTGTTTAACCAGAGTGGATGGTTGTAACTGTCGTTGTGTTATTAATGTGAGAAAGGCTGCAGAGCGGAAACCCACACAGCCTGTCTGCTGCAGGAAAGGAAGTGTTGATTCTCTGTCAACAGTTTTTTTATGAGTCCTAATAACCACTGAGAACAGATTCATATCTGCTGCTGTACACACTCATCAACTCCTCTTCCTCTCTGCAGCTCTTTGTCTTTCCTCTTGTTGTCTGGAAGCCTTTTTTCCACCGGGCCCTCCATCAACGGTTAACGTCTGCTTGGTCTCTTAAACCATCTGGTTGGAGGACCGTGGTCGTGCAAATAGATTATTGTTCAGGTTCAGCAGCTCTAAATGCTTTTTGATCAAATAGTCGTAGAAGTGAGGAGCTCCAGGAGCTGAACTCAGGAACTAAATCAGGAGCTTTAGATTGTTCCTGAGAGCATTTTCACAGCATAAAGAACTGTGAAATATAAACCATTTAAAAGCAGAAGCTATGTTGTCGTGTCATTATTGGCAGTGAATTATTATTGATGCATATTAACAACATGTTCAATATTGAGTCAGTTGTTCTGTTTGTTACAGTGCAGCAAGTTTCTTTCATTTTCAATAAAATCCACATCAAATATGTCCAATGAAATGATTTAAGGTTTGTCTCAACTAGAAAATAAAACTAGTCCCAATTTAAATTTAACATTCAGCCTTCATCCCGACTGATGGAGCCGAGGTGTCATCATTTTATAGCAGTTGTAGCTTCAAAGCAGCTCTGCTGTTTGTTCATGTGTGTAAACAACAGTGTCATCAGCGTAGAGCACGTGTCAAACTCAAGGCCCGCGGGCCGAATCCGGCATTTTATGTGGCCCGCGAGAGCTTGCAAAGAATATCATTTGCTTATCATACAATTCTATGCTGCATTACAGAAGTACGGTGTCCATAAACTACATGTCCCACAATGCATCTCGATTTTGATACCTGCGCACTGAAGCATCTCAGTATCAGCCGTTTCCAGCAGCGGCACTCTAGCAGAGTGATGTGGTCGCCAAAATGTCCAAGAGTAATGTTTGTGTGAATATATGCGTACAGGAAACAGCTGAACAATCAAGTGTGCACCCTTGGTCTCACTACTGAAAAACAGTTTAGGGGAGAGGGATATGTCGCAAGGTGTTTTCACTCCTTAGTGAATCAGGAAGAGAGTGGAGAAATGTTGGTGTGTGTGGCCTGGGGGTATGTGTGTGTGCGCTGCCCACCGTCAGTGACGGCTACTCCGTCACATTGTACCATCGTTCTGCCGCTCTCAACTGTGACCAAAAAAAATAACTTTATTATTCACGTGAAAATTTTGATCTTTGATGGATGAGTAATGATGAGGGTTTCTTAATCTCATAAATTAATGGGTTCTATGTTACAATAACACATAGAAATATGAGTGTGTGTGTGTCCACATTCAGTATTTTTGTGTCTACGTACATGCATATATATCGATGCACAAGCATGTGTTTTTGTTACTGAACTCATTTTTAAATAAATTGTACAATAGTTGTACACTTGAATGTCTGCTTGCAATAATTTTTCCTAGACTTCTGCTTTTAGAGCTAGTTATTAATTAAGTTATTACTAAAACCAATAATAATCGAATGCAGAGGCAATTATGTAATATGATAAAGAGTAGATATATTTATATAGTCTTACAGTTATAACCGGCCCTTTGAGGGCAACCATAATGCTGATGTGGCCCGGGATGAAATTGAGTTTGACAGCCCTGGTGTAGAGGTTTACATCCACACTGACACAGTTATAAAAGGGGGTCAGCACTGAATCTGGTGGGACACCCACACCTACTGACTTGTATAGAAGAGCTGTGTGTTTATATTTGCTCTTTGTTCAGCTTTGTTGTCATTGTCTAGCAGTATGCTTATATTCATGTCTTCCTTGTTCTTTAGTTTAGTTCATGTGTGAAGGGACAGAGCTAATTAATAAATACACATGGTATAAACAATGCCAGAATTAGTCAAAAGGCTATTTTTCATCTGCTGTTCCTGGCCAAGGTGTTACAGAAGGTATCCTAAAATACATCAGAACAAAAACATAAAACAGGACATGCAGTTTAAAAGTTGTAAAAGGACACACAGTTGTTAAAAGCAGTAGAAACAGTAGTGACATTTATAGATATAAAACGACATTACAGACAAGCAGGACATCTAGATAGAAGCAGCAAAAAGAGAGTTTAGTGCTGACATGTATTAATCATCCATTGTTTTAATTGGGTACTGAAAGATCTATAGGTGTTTAGTTGTCTGATATGAATTGTAATTATATTCCACTCTCTTGGCGCTGTGTGAAAGTGCATTCAGAGCTACTAAAAACCAGAGTCACATCACTTGTAGGTGTCAACAAACACAGCCGACGACGTTGATTCTATTTTTGATTATTTGCTATGAAGCCAAACTGAAATCCACAAACACAGTATGTTTATAACACACAGACACTTTATTGAGAATGTTACACTGAATGAATTTGACAAATCTGACTCTGTATAATGTATTAAAAAGAAACACAAGAACAGAAAAACACTGTAAACAATCAAATATCTACCAGACAGCTAATGAGTCATCTTAATGTTCTATTATTATACAAGTCACAATTAAAATGGAAATACAGCATCAAAATAACACTACACAGAATTTATACTGAGGAACTGTAAATTTATATGTGTGTGTGTGTGTGTGTGTGTGTGTGTGTGTGTGTGTGTGTGTGTGTTTGTGTGTGTGTGTGGGTGTGTGTGTGTGTGTGTGGATTTATGTTTTTAGGATGACAGTATCTAACCTGCATAAAAAGATTTTAAAACGTGTGAGAGGTCCCGGGTTCAAATCCCGGACGAGCCCCCAATTTGTCACAACCTGGCTCTCAAGGCCATGACAAATAGGAAGACACACCGTGGTAACGATAAAATCAATTAATCTATTTAACAAAAGTAGAGTAAATTATGCAGAACAAAAGGATCAAAAGGTATGGAGTGTGAATATCAGTAGTATCAGTAGGGTAAGGTGTGCATTGAGAATATAAATGGTGTGTGCATGTTGTAAAATGTATAAAACAAGCAAAAGATTAACCGAGGAGAACCTAAGGCCGCCACATGACCAGCGATGGTGTCTGTAGGGAAAGAGAGAGAGAGAATGAGTCATGAGCCTAGGCTTTATAGGCTGGGAACACTGGGCCCAGGTGTTCCCAGAAGGCCCTAATGGCAGGTTAACAGGAACCCTACTATATAGGCGACAGCAGGGGTCGCCTCAACGTCATCATTGATATTTGTGAATAGTGATCAAAGTGATGAATTAGATGAATTGATGAGATTTGATGGTGAGAAAAGGCCAGTCAGTCAGCATGTGTGCAGTTGGTGGACGGTCCCTTGTTTCTGAGGATCATCAGCAGAGAGAGTCCACAGCAGTACACCAGACTCTTCACTATCAGCACTGTGTACAGCACACAGAGCAGCTTCACCTTGCACTGAGACTGGAAGGACACTGACACACACAGACAGACACACAGACACTTTAAATGATAGCATTGAAAATAAAAGGTGAAGTGCTGAAGGAAACATGGTGGTTGAAGGAGAGGCAGCAGGTGATCTTACAGTCAGCTTGCTGCAGAGCTGGCAGGTGTGCTGGCTCTCTCTCTGGAGGACAGGAGGCTGCTGGAGCTGGAACCTCTGAAACACAAAAGGAGTGACATGTTTGGAGTTGCCGTGAGAAATGTCAGTCCTCTGCTCCTCTGCTCTCTTTGACAGCGTCTCCACATGAAGCTGAATCACTGCTGAACACAGTCAGCGAGCCTTCATTACCTTGTTCTGCTGGGGCCTCCACTGCGCCCCCCTCGTGGTGGACGTAGCAGCGGTATTTATACGTGCTGTTCTCTGGCTGACGGATCAGCAAGATGCCGGCGGTGCGTCCCGGCTCTCTGAGCTCCAGCTGCTCTCCCTCAGCAGGGGGCAGCTCCTCCAGAGGACCGTTGTCCTTTCGTCTTTTCCAGGAGAACTGGACCAGAGGAGGAAACATGGCTGAGGCCAGACACAGCAGGGAGCTCTTCCCCTCCAGGTGGGCTCTGGATGCTGCTGGGTACACGCTCACCACGGGCTTCACTACCGGCTCATCTGAAGGTTGACAGCAGCAACGAGCAGCACAGACACACATTGACACAGTCAGCTTACAGCACTGCACTGCATTCAGTGTGATCCTGGAAACTACATGGACTGTGATCACTAAACTACTCAGAGTTCACTACATACAGTCTACTGTATTCAGCTTCATATGGAACACACTCAGCATCTAATGGCAGCATGGGTTACAGAGCCGGTCCTGACCAATCTGGTGCCATAGGAAAGAGATCAGCCGGTGCCTCTCGCATCGCAGCCCATTCCACCACCAACCATTGTGTTCATACACTCACACAGAAACTACAGAGCTTCATGTTTTGACATTAAGCGATGCAGATCACACTCAAGAAAAACTGTATAGCTCAAAATGATGGGGGGTGATGCTGCGGGCCACCCAGAAAATACAGCCTATTTAATACACTATGTACTGATGATGTTGTGGGCTTTTTCTTATGTTTTGAAATAATAGTATTAAAATAATATTAGTAAAAAATAGTAAAAGTTATAAATTTAGATTTGTTTGTCTTCCCTCAATCGGGGTTCCCCTCTGGATAAATGGAGACCCAGCATTCAGCTATACCACCTATGTCGCGGGCCGGCTCTGATGGGTTATATGGAGACAAAAGAACATTATTTATTTAATAATTCTTTATTTCTATGTACAAACTTCATTCACTATAATTTCACAATAATTTGAAATTTGATTTCCTATATTAAGGTTAATATTCATATAATAAATTACATATTTACCTTCACATAGAATAGAGTCAAGTGCCATTTTATAGATTACAGTACATAGATCATAATACTGTATATATTTTACCACTGTATAGTATAGCAACAAACCTATAAATACATCAATTGTGTTTTTTAAATATTTTTTTAACTTTTATTCACAACTACAATGACGTGTTAAGATATATGACATGTGAATACAAACTGCTATTTAAAATAAGATAAAAGCTTATTGATCCCCCTGGGGAAATTTAAATATAATATAATAACTTAATACACATATTATAATAAATTACTTATTACTACCACCATATACATCACTGTAATGGTTTAAGAAATAAATCAGTACATCAATAATTTAATTACTTTCTTCATAACAAATTTAACTGAACTTTTAAAATAAATTATAGATTCACTTTCAAGTGAAAAAGAGTTGTAATTTTTAAGATTATAATACGTATAATTTTAGTATAAATTAGTATGAAATAGTATAAATAGTAAATAAATTCAGTATAATTTTCATAGTATATATATATTATGAAATTGACATATAATTTAATATAATATAATATAATATAATGTAACAGGATTTGATGATATTAAAAGAAAAAATTATGAAAACAATTTTCCTTTTCATTTCTTATTAACTTAATACACATATTATAATAAATTAAACATTTATTTTCACATAAACACAATTATAAATGTAACTATTATGATATAGACCATTTAACATATTTACCATCATATTCTTTATTCTAATTTCTAAAGACACAAAAATACGTTAATAAATTTTAACATATTTCATAACAATCTTAATTTTTATATAAAACTACAATGATATTTTAATAAATAATATAATATAATATAATATAATTTGATATAATATAATACATAGTATTTACCACCATTTACTTTTTACTACGAGGTATATTTTACCATTTAAAAATTATTTATTAATTTTCTATATAACATATTTAAAGTTATTCACTTTTTAAGATACATTTCCTGACACATATTAAATAGTGTGTAATATCATACACAAACATATACATATTTTCCTTCACATGAAATAGAGTCAAGTGTCATTTTAAAGATTACAATACATAAAACATGTAAAATATTTAACACTGTATAGTTTACTCTAATTGCTAAACAAAACTATAAATGCATCAATATTTTTTTTTGTTTAACTTTTATACACAACTACAATGTCGTGTTAAGATATGTGACATGTGAATAAAAACTGCTATTTAAAATAACATAAAACCTTATTGATCCCCCTGGTGAATTTAATATAATATAATATAATATAATATAATATAATATAATATAATATAATATAATTTATTATAATATAATATAATATAATATAATATAACAGGAGATGAGAGTATTAATTTTAATAGAAAGGAACAATTTTTCCCTCCTTTCACGTTAACTTAATATACATATTATAATAAATTACTTCAATTCAATTTAATTTCAATTTATTTTTATATAGCATCAAATCATAACAGAAGTTATCTCGAGACGCTTTATATATAGAGCAGGTCTTAGACCGTACTCTATACTATATACTATATACTATATACTCTATACTTATTACTACCACCATATACATCACTGTAATGGTTTAAGAAATAAATCAGCACATCAATAATTTAATTACTTTCTTCATAACAAGTTTAACTCAACTTTTAAAATAAATTATAGATTCACTTTCAAGCGAAATAGAGTTGTAATTTTTAAGATTATAATACGTATAATTTTAGTATAAATTAGTATAAAATAGTATAAATAGTAAATAAATGTAGTATAAGTTTCATAGTATATATATATATTATGAAATTGACATATAATGTAATTTAATATAATATAATATAATATAACAGGATTTGATGATATTAAAAGAAAGAATTATGAAAACAATTTTCCTTTCATTTCTCATTAATTTAATACACATATTATAATAAATTAAAAATTTATCTTCACATAAAACACAATTTTAAATTTAATTTACTTTACTCTAATTGCTAAAGAAACACAAATATATCAATAGTTTTTAACATTTTTCATAACAATTTTAACTTTTATACGTTACTACTGTGATATGTTAGATCAAATGTAAAACAATAATAAGATATAATATAATATAATATAATATAATATAATAGAATAGAATATAATATAATACATAGTATTTACCACCATTTACTTTGTACTACATGAGGTATATTTATTCATTTAAAGATGATTTATTAATTTTCTATACAACATATTTAAAGTTATTCGCTTTTTATATTTCAACCTTTTTCTCTATAAATCAGTTTAATCTGCAGAAATAAAGAATAACTTGAGTTGTTCAGTGAGATTTAAACATCGTTTCAGCAATTATGAACCTTTTTAATGTAACAACAGCTGCATGGCTGCAAGAACTCACTACTAATGATGAAAAAACTAACTCATTAAAACACATTTTCAACTTGTTCAATAAAACAACTGAAGGAAGATGAATGTTTGTTCTTACCTGTTACATAAAGTTTAGTTCCAGAGCCAAAGATCACGGACCCTCCCACAGTGAAACAGAGTAATACAAAAACCTGTCTGCTGTTGAGCGTGTCAGCTGAGGTGAACGAGTCCAAATGATGAAGCAGAATGATATTTCAGCTCCATGATGTGTTCCTCTAATGTTCATATTAACATGACTGTCTCTTCTTTTATTGTCTTTTTAGACACACTAGCAGAGTGTCTCCGTGGATCGTTGGTTCACACGTTCATGTTCCTCAGAGGATGAATCCTACTGACTTTGGTCAGGTTTTATCCAGCACCATCATCAGGTCACATTTGAAATTGTCCATTACTTTGATTTATGACGTCTGTGCATCAAATGACAGGACGCTTGGTGACACAGCCAGTGTGTGTTGAACTGTAGTCTTGTTTTCATTTGGAGCACAAAGAGTTGGTCTGGAAGGCTTTTATTGTGAAGGAGACACAGGAAGTGTTTGCATTAAGAGCAGATCAGCATTGTGAGGAGGAATGGACTTTATTCCTGCAGCAGGTCAAAGCAGAGGATTTGAATCTTCATCATAATGATGAAGCTTGTTGTTGTCTTCATCATTTTGATCATTTTGTTTTAATGTATGTTTTTAATCAGACGCTGCTTTTCAAAAAGGACTTGTTGATGTTTTGATCCATTTTTTTTTTTTAACAATGTCTTTATTGTTTTTTTTGTTATGCAATATATTCACTACAGGATTTACTTTAACAAACATAACATCCCCCACACACCCACCCACCCGTTCTCTCTTTACTGTTCTCTTTCTCACAGGGCCAAAATCAATACACAGCTTCACAGTATCAATCATACAGTTAAACAGTTAAATGGCACCTTTAACAAAATGAAGATACACATAAACAGAAAATAAATATGTAGAAAATAAATAATAAATAAAATAAAAAGATTTTCAAAAACAAGAGTTCATTCCCTTCTGAGGGTCGACCACTATTGTGAATTTGTACGTATCCTATCTTAATTATTCCTCCTGTAGAAGCTCTCCAATATCACTACTTTTATGAAATCAGTAAATGATTTCCATATTTCCTCGTAAACACACAGTTTGTTTTTCAAGGTATATGTTATCCTCTCCATTGACATACAGTGTGTATATTTTTAATCCAAGCGTCCAATGTAGGTGCGTCGGATTTCTTCCAGTTAAAAGCAATCATTCGTTTTGCCTGCAATATAGCTAAATCAATACATTTCCATTCTCTGGTTCTCAGATTGAGATCTGATGGGTACAGATGTAGCAATATCATTTGGAGGTCTAGTGGAATGTTTACAGACACAATGATCCTGATTTTATTGATCACCTCCCTCCAGAATTTCTTCATTTTGTCACACTCCCAAATGCAATGTATAAGTGTTCCTTGAGCCTCATTACATTTAAAGCAAGTGTCAGGTATATTACTGTTCTATCTATTCAGTTTGACAGGGGTTATATAAGTCTGCATCAACCAGTTGTATTGAAGTAGCTTCAAATTAGTGTTGGCTGTTTGTGTCTGAGCCTCCTTGAAGACTGTGTTCCAATTATTATCTGAGACGTCCTCCTTTAAATCCACCTCCATGCGTCAAGTTTGGATATTGAGGTCTCCTTGGAGCCAGATGCAAGCCAGATGTATATTAATGAACTTAAAACATTACTATTGCAGTTTTTGGTAATAATTTCTTCTAAGGATGAAAGTGCAGGAATTACTAATGACTGGTTCTGCATAGAGGAGATACAACTTCTCCATTGCACATATTTAAAGAAATGCTTCTTTGGGATGTTATGTACTAGAGAGAGTTCCTCAAAGGTCATTAGAACCTCTTCTTTATAAAGGTCAGGTATTTTACTTAGCCCTTTCTTTGCCCATAACTGGAATCCAGCATCCAGCTTGCCTGGTTTGAAGGAAACATTCCCCAAATGGGACTATATTGTGACAAGGAGTTAGCTGTATTCATATATGTCTTTACCTCGTACCAGACATTAATCATATTAAGCACTATGGGGTGGGTAGTTTGAGCTCTTAGATGTTTTGGAGTGGCTGAGTACAGATACAGATTTAATGGTATCTGAACGGCACACACCTCTATATCCACCCATGATGGAGTCTCTGCAATAGAGAAATAGAACATTATAGTTCTCAGCTGTGCAGCCAGATAATACCAATAAAGATGGGGCACTTCAACCCCCCTGTGTCAAATGGAAGATACAACAGAGACAAGCGAACTCTAGGACACTTCTTATTCCAAATACATTTTGTAATGAGAGACGTAATTCTCACAAACATTCCTTCCGGTGGTGCCAAAGGGATATGTTGAAATCCATTTGTGAATTTAGGTAATATGCTCATCTTTAATATGTTTATTCTCCCTGTCAGAGAAATAGGCAGAGGCTTCCATCTTTCTATAGATTTGAATGTTGAATCCATTATAAGGTCGTAATTTATTAAGGCTATATTTTCTTGAGGTACTATTTTGATGCCCAAATAAGTAAGACTGGTTGAAAACTTCAAAATAGATATATGTCAGTCAGGATCTTGTCTCTCATTTTCATTAAGC
Organism: Sebastes umbrosus; assembly: GCF_015220745.1. NCBI lineage: Eukaryota > Metazoa > Chordata > Actinopteri > Perciformes > Sebastidae > Sebastes > Sebastes umbrosus. Next base: position 33,107,620 of record NC_051280.1, on the reverse strand, counting down.
AACATAAGTGAGGACTGATCCCATTTATTAGTCTGATGTCTTTAAATGATTTCATCCTTGTGCCTCTGTGCCACTAGTTTGTCCTCACTGTGTGGAACAACAATAAACCTGCTGCAATATCTGATAGAAATATGAATGAATATCAAATCTAATGAATCCCTCAGTTCAGTGTGTGTGTGACTGTGGCTGAGATGGAGGTGAAATATGTGAACCTGGGCTGTGGTTTACTGCTCTCTTCCTGTCACAACCACTGTTTGACATCTGTTCCTCTGATGGTTTTTGTACAGGCTGCAGGCATCATTTATCACTGTGGAGAGCTATACAGGCGCAGTAGTAGGAGGCTGAATGACTGAGTTTAACCTTCTGGATCTCCAACTCACAGCCGTTCTGTTTATTCACAGCTGAGAAATCATCTTTCTGAGGATGATTGTAACTTGAATCTATTTGACCATCACTCTTATCAATATCAAGAATCACTGTGAATGTTTCTGTGTCTGTCTTCTGTAACCAGTATACATAACTACCACTACACTGTTCAGTTCCTCGACAGCTGAAGGAAACTTTCCCACCAACTCTCCTGGTCAATGTTAAATCCTCCTGAATCAGCTCTGCTGCCATGGCAACCAGCGCTGTAGAGAGACAGACAGGTAGATGAAGGTGAGTGTGACAGTGTTTGTTACAGGTGGACTTTGTTGGCTCCTGATTGGCTGGAAACACTCACCTGAACACAGACAGCACAGAGCAGCAGCTGGGAGGAAAAGCATTGTGTGCAGTGGTGTTTCCTCTGGTGAACCTGGGGAGAAGTGGCGCTCTGATGCAGCTGAGGCCAAACAAGGACGAGCTGTGAGATCAGACGAGGGCCACGTGGTTCCTGAAGGCTCCTCACACCTCCCATCAGCCCCTGCGGTGGACAGATAACGCTGCTGTCTGACAACTGCAGACATGTTGACTCGTCCTAGAAGGAAAAGCAAAGTTACTACTAACGTACTAAAAATAAAGATTAGAACAGTTACAGGAGTTTATTGTGGAATAGTTTAGAAAGGAAACATATTTTATTTTGTTTCTTTCTTTCATTTTCAGTGTTTAAGAGTAATAAGCTAAAGTCACTCGCCTATAAACCTGCTTTGGTTTGTCTGTATTCTAAAGTACTGAATCATTGTTTTATTTATTATTAGGGCTGTCAATCAATTAAAATATTTAATCACGATTTTATCTGTTCTAAATGAACCTTAAAGGGAGATTAGTCAAGTATTTAATACTCTTATCAATATGGGAGTGGACAAATATTCTGCTTTATGTAAATGTATGAATATATTTATTATTGTAAATCAATTAACAAAACAATGACAGATATTGTCCAGAAACACTCACAGGTACTATATGTACTTACTTATGTATAATACAATATATAAATACATAAATAAATTTAAAAAAGAAATAAACAGACAAAAACATAAATATAAAAAAGAAAAAATTGAAAAGAAAAATGAATAAATAAATAAATGGAAAAAAATGGAAAATTAAAAATAAATACAAAAAATTAAGAATGGAAATCAAAAATAGATAAATAAATGGAAAATAAAAAAAGTAATAGATTAAAAAACAAATAAATAAATACATAAATAAATAAGAAAAATTAATTAATTAATTAATTAATAAATAAATTCATAAATAAATAAATAAATATAAAAATGGAAATCAATTAACAACAGAAAACAATGACAGATATTGTTCAGAAACCCTCACAGGTACTGCATTTAGCATAAACCAATATGCGAAATAAAAAATAATTTGTGATTAATTGTGAATAACGATTTTAAGGGATTGACAGCCCTAGTATAATTAAATATATCTTTTTTGTACAATCTGATTATTTTATTTTTGGTATAATCTAAATTTATTAACTGAAGCTATTTTGTGAAATGAATAAAATGTACCATCATTATTATTATTATTATTATTATTAGTAGTAGTAGTATTAGTAGCAGTAGTAGTAGTAGTAGTAGTAGTAGTAGTAGTAGTAGTAGTAGTAGTATTAGTAGTAGTAGTCGTAGTAATAGTAGCAGTAGTAGTAGTAGTAGTAGTAGTAGTAGTAGTAGTATTAGTAGTAGTAGTCGTAGTAATAGTAGTAGTAGTAGTAGTAGTAGTAGTAGTAGTAGTAGTAGTTGTAGTCGTAGTAATTGTAGTAGTAGTAGTAGTAGTATTAGTAGTAGTAGTAGTAGTAGTAGTAGTATTAGTAGTAGTAGTAGTAGTAGTAGTAGTAGTAGTAGTAGTTGTAGTCGTAGTAATAGTAGTAGTAGTAGTAGTAGTAGTAGTAGTAGTAGTAGTAGTAGTAGTCGTAGTAATAGTAGTAGTAGTAGTAGTAGTAGTAGTATTAGTAGTAGTAGTCATAGTAATAGTAGTAGTAGTAGTAGTAGTAGTAGTAGTAGTCGTAGTAATAGTAGTAGTAGTAGTAGTAGTAGTAGTAGTAGTAGTAGTAGTAGTAGTAGTAGTAATAGTAGTAGTAGTAGTAGTAGTAGTATTATTAGTAGTAGTAGTAGTAGTACGCTCGTTACCTGCATAGTGTCCTTTTATAATAAACTACTGTTTCCACAGGAAGTTAGGTTTAGGCAACTCAACCACTTAGTTGGGGTTAGGAAACGGTCGTGGTCGACGTTAACTTCACTGACTAACGACTCACGTGACAAAATACGTCAACGTTACTTTCAGGTTCACACGGGACCCAAACATCGGTCTCCTGGTTGAAAGTCTTGTGTTTGTTTGACCTGAACGGACTCTCACGCTATTAATACCACGTCACTGCTCCGACCGTCGAGTAACGCCGTGGGTGGCTTCATGCTGTCGCTAAAGGGCGCCTCAGTGCGTCGGTTTCCGATGCTGAGGGGCGTATTTGACGAGTTGGGAGTGAAACCGGGTGGGTTTTCCTGACGTGACACCACTGTGGTTCAGGTTTAGTTAGGCACAAACAATGACATTATTGTAGAGCATTTTATATACGTTATTATAAATGATCTTTATGTTGCTCCAAGATGTTCTTCCACTCAAGCCCTCCCTTTAAACGTGTAGCTCTCCCCTCATACTACTGGTTCTATTTCGGTACTTGTGTCTGTTCTGTGCTGCTGCTGTGAAGAATCAAACCGTCTCCCTGCTGTCCTCTAGTGTCTGCAACCACACACTGATTCACACTGTCCTGCTACTACAGCTGCTGCTGCTATTAGAGCCTTCTGCTGCTGCTGCCTTTACTTTCTGTCTTTTTAGTTTCATTTTTATACCAGATCTGATTCTAGGTAAGGGATAATAAACAGCGAGCCGGTCATTACACTTATTACTTACTAAATAAATCAATAATTTGACTTTAAAATATTGATCAAAAATGATTTTATCGATTTAAAAATTACTTTATTGCTTGCGCTAAAAAGAATAGACCTCTTGCTGTGTTATTCAAAGCATATATATATACTGGAAAAAGAAAGTTCAGAAACTTGTGTTTGGTGGATTATTTCTCTGTTGTATCAATGCTAATGGTCATTGTATTCTACATGGTTGGAAAGCCTGTTTATTTACCTTTGCAATGATGTCCAACTTGTAAGGATCATGCATTTGTGGGATGAGCAGCACAGCTGATTATGTGGGTAGCGCCCAGGAAAAATTTGCCAAAATGCTCTGCCAATGGTAAACAGTGTATTCTCATAAGGCTACCAGGAAGCCTGCAATGACTGCCCTTCACCGTCAGGCCCGTTGGCGCTGGTGTCTCCAACACAGACAATGGAACCTGAACATGTGGGGGAATGTCATGTTCAGTGATGAGTCCAGGTTCTGTCTGCCAAAGTTGGATGGCAGGTCAAAGTATGGAGACGACGTGGAGAACGCTATGCTGATTGTTGCACCGATGGAGTAACAGCTTTTGGTGGGGGCAGTGTCATGGTGTGGGGGGGGGGGGGCATCTCCCTCACTGGCAAAACAAGGCTTGTCATCATTGAAGGCCATCTCAATGCAGGGAGATATCAGGATGAGATTCTGCAGCCAGTGGTGATCCCATATCTCCACAATCTGGGACCTAACTTCATCCTCCAAGAAACAACGCTCGCCCCCACAGAGCCAGGGTTATCACAGACTACCTCCACAATGTGGGAGTAGAGAGAATGGAACGGCCTGCCAAGAGTCCACACCTCAACCCAATTCAACACTTATAGGATCAGCTTGGGCGTGCTGTACGTGTTAGAGTGACCAACACAACCACGTTGGCTGACCTGCAACGAATCCTGGTTGAGGAATGGAACGCCATCCCACAGCAACGTGTGACCAGGTTGGTGACCAGCATGAGGAGGAGGTGCCAGGCTGTTGTGGCTGCGTATGGATCTTCCACCGCTACTGAGGCTCCTGACGGTGTATTAAATGAATCAATATGTCTTGTTTGTTCCTTGTTACTGATAGAGAGTTCAATCATCCACCAAACAACTCAAAACAAGAGTCAACACCAACAGGAGAATACACTGTTTACCACTGACGGAGGATTTTGGCAATTTTTTTAAATAAACAGGCTTTCCAACGATGTAAAATACAATGCCAATTAGCATTGTAACAACAGAGAAATAATCCACCAAACACAAGTTTACTAACTTTCTTTTTCCAGTTTATAAATAGGCATCCAGTGAGGGTCTTTAGGCAAGACCCTTAATGCTTTACCAGCCTACCTCAATGCAGGACTTTTTGCTGTAACAGAGTATTTTCACAGTGTGGTATTAGTACTTTTACTGCAGTAAAGGATCTGAATACTTCCTCCAACACTGCATACAAGAACCAACAAATAAGAGAAAAGAAAACATATGAATAAAGAAAAAACTGGAATAAGACCATCAGATTGAAGCAGTGAGTGACTGCAGCCAGCAGAGAGCAGCAGTGTGAAGGCAACAGCAGGAGGTACAGAGAGGTGATAATCAAAGATCAAACTAATCTACATTCTGCTGTGTCTTTGTCAACTGATCCTAATCAATCAGCCTGTTTTCTGTTGTATTTTAAACCATCACTGTACCAACTATAGATGTAGGAATTACATAACAGCGGTACAGTCAGAAGACGTCATCGTGAATTGAATGATTAATTAATGTGGATGATGATCTTTGTTTGTTTGTTTTAATCATTTTAGTTTATTTTATTTCTTCATGTTTTTTTATTTATTTAGTTTTGCTTTATTTTATTTGTTTTCCCTTTTTTATTTTAGTGTGGTTTTATTCAGTCATTTATTTTAATGTTTTTTATGTATTATTTTCTATTTTAATATTTTTCTTTTTGTTTTAAACTTTTTTATTTTATCGTTTTAGTTTGTTATTTTATTTGATAATTTTTCCATTTTATTCTATGTTATTTTTTTGTTAT